>NC_056726.1:1342319775-1342347275 GCF_019279795.1 Protopterus annectens | reverse complement strand
TAACGCAATTGCCTGTGTACATCTAAAGAGTGCAAAATCTTTTCCCCTTTATTTTGGGGGTCTGCATAAAAAGTAGGCAAATGAATAGTTTGGTTTAAAGCCACACTAGAAACCACCTTAGGCATAAAGGAAGGATTAGTACGTAATGATACCCTATCCTTATGGAAAATCAAAAGGGCTCAACTGCCATAGGGCCTGCAACTCAGACACCCTTCTTGCAGAAGTAATAGCCAACAGAAAAGCAGTCTTCCATGACAAGTATTTCAATTCAGCAGTAGCCGCAGGCTCAAAAGGTTGTAGAGTAAGTTCTTCCAACACAAAATTGAGATCCCAAGCCGGAGTAGGAGCTCTACGTGGGGGTCTTATATTCTTTGCCCCTCTAAGAAACTGCTTGAACAAAGGATGCGAAAACAATGGTGGGTCACAATCATAGTGAGCTGAAATTGCTGCAGCATGAATCTTAATGGAAGAGAAGGACAAACCTTTGTCCAATAACTCAGTAAGATATTGAAGAGCCACACTCAAATTAGGCTCAGAAACCTCCAAATTCTTTGCTGTACTCCAAAATAAAAATCTCTTCCATTTTTCTGCGTACACCTTCCTTGTACTAGGTCTTCTAGCTTCCATAATCACATTTAAAACCTGTTGAGGAAGTTGAGACCTGCTGTGCTTCAACACAGAATATGCCAGGCTGTTAGATGAAGAGAGTGAAGCTTGACATTGAGCAGATGACCGTCCTTCTGAGATAACAGATGAGGAATCAAAGGTAAAGGCCATGGAGGCTTCCTTACCAGACTCCTTAGTAGTGGGTACCAGTGTTGCGAGGCCAATCTGGAGCTATCAAAATCATCCTTGGCTTGTCTTGTCTGACTTTTAATAGCACCTTTGGAAGAAGAGGCAGAGGTGGAAAGGCATACACATGAAGGTTTTTCCAACTGAAAGACAGAGCATCCACTTTCCAAGCTGTGCGATGAAACCCCTTTGTGCAAAACTTTGGCAGCTGGTGGTTTAGTGGAGAAGCGAACAGATCTATGTCTGGAGTTCCCCATGACACTGTCAATTTCTGAAATACATGAAGATCCAGTTTCCACTCGTGGGGATCCATGATTTGTCTGCTTAACACATCTGCTAAGGAGTTCTGTGCTCCTGGCAGAAACCTTGCCTGAAGAGTTAGTTGCAAGCTTAGCGCAGTCTCCCATAAAATCATTGCTTGCCTGCATAGAGGATAAGAATGTGTTCCCCTTGCTTGTTGATGTACCACATGACAGTTGTGTTGTCTGTTAGAATCAACACCTGCCCTGGAAGAAGTAACTCCTTGAAAGCCATTAATGCAAACTGGACTGCTAACATCTCCTTCATGTTGATATGTAGATGCTGTAGTCTGGCAGGCCACTTGTCTTGTATCCACTTTCCATTTAGATGAGCTCCCCAAGCAATGTCCGAGGCATCTGTCGTTAAAATCTGCCTCGCCTCTGGCCGGGTCACAGAGAGTCCCTTGTTTAGGTGACATTCCTGAGCCCACCACAAAAATTCTTTTTGAAGGCAAGGTATTATCTGAATGACAGTGTCCAAATCCTGGCAGTGCTGTGTCCATACATTTTTGAGATACCATTGTAGCTTCCTCATATGCAGTTTGGCATTGGGAAGCACCAGAATACAAGATGCCATGAGCCCTAATGCTTGAAGGACTGTCCTTGCAGTCAGCACGGACTGATGAGATAGTTGATGGAAGTAAAGTGATAGACTCTTTTGTTTGTCCGGGGTTAAAAAGGCCATCTGGGCTGCTGTATTCAGTCTCACACCCAGAAAGCACATGTCTTGAGAGGGTACTAGACTGGACTTTATTTCGTTCACAGAATACCCTAGGCATCTTAGCACTGCTATAACAGATTCCAGATGCTGTAGAAGGTCTTCCTTTTCTTGAGCCAGAATCAGGCAGTCGTCCAAGTAAGGATAGATTTGAATTCCTTGTAGCCTGAAGTAAGCTATCACTGGAGCCAGAACCTTTGTGAATACTCTGGGCAGTAGATAAGCCAAAGGGCAATGCAGAGAACTGATAATGAGAATTTCCAGCTCGAAACCGCAGATACGTCCTGCAACTTAGCCTTATAGGCACATGAAGGTAAGCTTCCTTGAGATCTAAAGTTACCATCCAGTGATCTTTGCCCAGCAGAGGTAAAAGCTGTTGTAAGGTCAACATCTTGAACTTGGGAATGTCCAGATAAGTGTTGAGGAGAGATAAATCCAAAATTGGTCTCCACGTGTTCCCCTTCTTTGGTACTAGGAACAGGCGAGAATAAAATCCTAGGCCCCTTTCTGATACAGGGACTGGCTGAATGGCCCCATCTGGAGTAACTGAGAAATTTGCTTGTGAGC
Organism: Protopterus annectens; assembly: GCF_019279795.1. Lineage (NCBI taxonomy): Eukaryota > Metazoa > Chordata > Ceratodontiformes > Protopteridae > Protopterus > Protopterus annectens. The sequence continues at coordinate 1,342,344,899 of NC_056726.1, read as the reverse complement.
CTCTTTTCTTTGTGGAGGAGGAACGTCTGGCATGCCTTTGAAAGGGGCATTGTATGGAAATAAAACCTGTAACCGTGGTGAATGATATCCAACACCCATCTGTCTTGAGTAATTAAATCCCAATTTTCTTTGAAAAGAGACAGTCTTCCTCCCAAAGGAGCTGCCAGACGAGAATCTACTGGCAGCTGAAAAGGCAGGTCATTGGGTCTGTTTACGAAAGGACTGACCCCTGCCCTCACCAGAAGTCTGAGCAGGTGAACTCCTGTTCTAGGCCTAAAAGAACCTTGAGCTCTGCCCCTACCACGTCTAGACCTACCCCTAGACTGGGAATCATAAGCAGGATATGTCCACCCCTTAGCAGGCCAATTTCTACTAAACTTAGGTGGCTGCACCTGCAAAAAATCTTTAACAGTTTGCATAGACTTAGCTTTGTCCTCCATTTTCTTTAAAACTGCTTCCACAGGCGAACCAAACAACACATCAGACTGTAAAGGAGCATCCAAAATCCTTGTCTTAACATGCTCAGCTAAATTCTGATCCCTCAACCAGGCATGCCTGCGAATAACAGAACTAGTGGCAGCCACCCTCGAGGAGGCCTGTACAGCATCAAAACCACATTGCAAAGAATGCTTACCCACTTGTTCAGACACATGAACCAAATCCAGCAACTCTTTACACTCAATACCTTCCGCCAAAGCATCCACCTTAGATTTCAATTGTGAAAGGAGATAATTTTGATATTTTAGCATGTGAAACTGACAATTCAACGCTCTCATGGCTAGAGTGGAAGAAGTATACACTTTCTTTCCCCACCTATCCAAAGCCCTTGCCTCTTTATCAGTGGGAACAGGATTTTTAACCACAGAGGCCTTAACACCTTTAGGCCCCTGAGAAACAGTTTCTGGGTCCGCCCTAGGACTCTTAAACAAATACTTATGAGCTTCGGGCACCCTATAGTACCTATCAGGTTTAACAGGAGCAGGGGGCAAGGAATCAGGGTTCAGGGAAGCCTCTGCAAAAACATCTTCCACCACATTCAACACAGGAGGTATAGCTAAGGGCCTATGCTGGGGTAAAAACAAGAATTCCCTAAGCCTTTTCCTGGAATCAGAGTAATCCTGGCCTTCCCATTTAAAGTGCTCCCTCATGGAATGCAGAGTCTCTGAAAATGAGAAATCCTCAGGAGGAGAAGCTGTAGGAGTGGAATCATCCACATCAGAATCAGAATAAGGAGGATACTCCTGCAAATCTTCCGCAGAAGACTCAGAAGCCTCTGAACACTGTTCAAAACTATCAAACTCCGGTTCCACCCTAGGCCTCTTATCAGGAGGGGGCATAGAACCTCTAATCATAGTAATCAAATCTTCTGCCATTTTAAGCATATGTTTCTTAGGTACAGAACCGAAATGCTAGGAGAAGCCCCCACTGAAGCTGAACTTGGCCTACCTCTCAAAGAAGTTTTGGCAACAGAAGGAGAGGCCCTAACTACCTTGGGAAGAGATGGAAGAACAGTTACCTGAGAAGCCCCCTCAGCCTGGCCTACCTCCTGAGAAGGCACATCCTGTAACAGTAAAGTTTCTGCCTGAGACTCCATAGAAACTCCTGGCAAAACCTCTGGCTCCACTGAGCCTTCTAAAGAACCGGCGTCCGGGACTGCCGGTTCATCAACCCTAGGCTTCACTGTTTTGTCCTTACGCTTCTTGGACGAAGCGGGCGTCGGAGTATCCGACGGCATTTTATAATTGCAACGCTTCCCAAACACTAACCTGGCACAGTCTAACCTCCTCTTAATAGTGCGTTTGTTAAACCTAGCACAAGAGCGGCATCCAACAACGTCGTGCTCAGGCCCTAAACAAGGTATACACAAAGTATGGTAATCCCTATGAGGTATCTGTTTCCCACAAGAAATACAGTTATTCACTTTTTCTGACATCCGGTTAAATACTGAGGCAAGAAAAACCAAAATGTTCTACGGGTACTTAGCCAACTCTGATTCGGTCTGAAAATCCGGTTTCGGAAATATTTCAGAACGCCAACCTGCACTCGCAAAACTGCTTCTGCATCGGACCATGCGGCAAAAAAGACTGAGGATATGACGTCGGTCATGCGCATTAGTACCCTGACGTACTGACGTCAGTCTAATGCGCCCTGACCGACGTCAGCCATATACTCTGGTATTCGGGCCGACTGGACAGCGGACTACCCAATAGTAAGGACTGCAGCAATGTGGAACGAAGAACATCTGTAGTTTTCATAACTTCTCAAGATGTTCTTACAATGGCTCTCGCACATTTTTTATCACTTTCCACAGCTGTACAATTTACACACTACACTCAACAGGGATATATTTTGAAGTCCCAATTTGTTTATTAGACATAAATGAGCACTACAATGCTGTACTACATCAGGTGCTCAGTTTTTAAGAGCACCTGAAAGACTGACAAAAGTTTCCTAGGAAGCACACACTAAATTTCTTAAGTAGGCTGCAGCTTGTAACAGAATACTGGAATGCCTTCCTTCTGGGCAAAGGAAAAGTTGAACCCGTATGTGATGTCCATGCACTGGCCCAGTAATCAAGGAGCCTCAATCCTTACCACCAGCAACAGTGAGGGACATACACAATGGGAGGATAACAAGTACAGACACAGGTACAATTTCCCTTAAGAGCACACAGAGATCACAGTCAGTCTGGGGCTGTTTCTTCCCCTTTCTCCAAATCCCAAATAAGTCTCCCCACTAGCACAGCTACAGGGTTGAGATTTCAGCTGGGTGGCCAAGCTAAGAGCTCTAGCACCTTCTCTGTCCCGCCAATACTAGTGTCCCTGCCCAAGTAGCTGACACACACCCCTGGGAAAGGATGGCACAGGTTTACTAGCTATGCCCCCTTCTGCCCAGACTATAAAGTAGTACCAGCTGCCACCAGCCACCCTACTTATCAGCTACTATAAGGCCCTTACAAAGGGGTGTCCAATCCTACTGGATAATGTTACTATTAATCCAAATGGTAGTCTGACCAAGCACGGCTATTTAGAACTGGCCTGTACAGGGTCATCAAATACACATGCAAGTAATCCAAGAGTTTAAATATGTCGCTCAAAATATCAGCCACAAAGGTGGGCTTAAATATATTTAATAATAAAACAAGACAATACTCAGAAAACAAATACAGTTACTTCAGAGTTTAAATTCACAGGAAATATTTTAAAACACTGCAGGACAGTCTCAAATAAATATAGAAAACATTGAATCTTTACTATATTCCTATCTGTATCCAAGAGATACTATGCCCCAAATCTTACTTGCACAACCAGGCAAGATGGTGATGATGAGTGGATGTTCTCGCTAGGTCCAAGACAAAATGCATACTGCTGGATTCACGATGGCTTGCACGGAGTGTACGAGTAGAGTAAGACTCCATGCAGCCATCATGTCCAACGAGCAATCCAGGAACAGCTTGTAGGGGCGTGTAAGAGAGCTCCTAAAACGTCTCCTACACGGACAGGGCTGAGATATGCAAATTACCTCACTTGCAGCCGAAAGGCATGCAAATGAGGTAAATTTGAGATCCAGGAAGCACAAACCTGTCTGAGTAGTAGCCGTTAGCTGCAGAAATGTACTCAGTTGACAACTGAGTACCGTTCTGCAAATAGCACAATGGAGCCTTGTCAGCTCCAAATAAAGGCTGCATATGGTTGAGGAAGTATGCCAATGGCCAAATACACAGCCATTGGAAATGTTCCCAGATGCAAAATTAAAATAAAAACACTTTTTTTTCCCGGCGATTTCCGATGTTTAAGCATAGCGCAGCGCCGCGCAAACGGGGTGCGCTAAAAAAAATCATAAAATAAGAAAATAAAAGCCACAAACGTGGAATCTATGAAAATTGTTAAATTACAATATAAGGGAATAGCAGGCTGAAGACAACATGGCCACCGAGTAGGGGTTGCTAAGGGGAGAAGCCCAGTCTAAGACATGTAACCAAGCATTAGTAGGCAATCCTATGTAAATGAGTGTTAGGATAGTGAATTTCACTTTTACATAGCAAATGAGCACAGTCAGTGGAGTGTAGGAGTAGGATATGGGGAGTAACAGAGTAGGAGATAGGCGACATCACAAGGGGGATATGTATGAAAGTAGTGAAGCTCATAGGAGCAGAGTGGCATGTGTCAGCTGTCAGTTAGACATCATGGAAAGAGGTGTGTCAACAGGTAGGCCAGGGAAAGCCAAGAAATGGAAGGTGTATACTGTGGATAACACCAAAATTTCTTGCTGAGCGGGTATGCACACGTGTGCATGCCTGTAAACCAGAGTAAGACACAGTGCGAGCGTGAAAGCGTGAGTGCGCGCGTTTAAGCCGGAGTAAGCATGTATAAGGCTGTTTAAAGACCTGTAAGTGCGTTTGCGCTGGTGTGCGTGCGTTTTAACCCAAATAAGCAAGTTTTAGTCCATCTAAGCATGTGTCTGCACGTGTGAGTGTGTTTGCGCATCGCTCTCCCCTGAGGAAACAGAAAGGAAAAAGGAAGCACAACAAATAGTAGAAAGCTACCAGGGACTACTAGTAGAGCTAGCAGGTGAAAACAATCAGAATCAGGCAATTACACAGGCAGAACACTAGCCCAGCACTTAAAACTCTGCAAACAGTGCAGTTTCTTTCTCTCAAGAGACACTGCAACACTGGAGTAAGCTACTAGAAGTGAAAACTGAAAAAGCTTCACTCAGACAAAAAGTGCTAGGGAATGCCATTGCTGTTATAAGGTGACATATGTAACATGCTGAGGGTGGTGACAATGCAAATGCTGCCAGACAACCCACAGTGAGGAGACTGAGAAGAGTGCACAGGCACAGGGTCACATACCAGGGGTTACATGAGCTGGGGATAGTGGAGCGCTATAGAATGGACAGAGACCTCCTGCAGCAAATTGTTGAGCTGCGCAGGCCACACCTCACACACAGAACCAACAGAGAGGAACCCATCCCAGTGGAAACCAAGGTAAGTGTTGGCCTAAGAATACTAGCAACAGGTACCTCCCAGAGACCAACTGGTGATATGATGGGGATATCACAGGCATCATCATCCAGGGTACTGCACCAGTTCCTGGATGCCATGTCAGCACATGTCGGTGATCATGTATATTTCCCCAATTCCCGTGAGATATTGGCCAGCAATATGCATCTCTTCCAGCAAATAGCAGAATACCCTGAGGTAGTGGGTGCAATAGACTGCACGCATATACACATAGCACCAGCCGGTGAGCAGGGTAGGGCCTACATTAACCGCAAGGGCTTCCTCTCCATCAACTGTCAGGTCGTGTGTGATGCCCAGGGCATAATAATGAATGTGTGTGCTGGCTGCCCTGGAAGCTACCATGACTCCCATATCTGGCATCTAACGCAGCTGTACCAGACATTTGCCAATGGGGACATCCCACATGGACACTTAGTGGGGGATGCTGGCTATGCACTGGAGCCGTGGCTGATGACACCCATCATAAACGCACACACACCTTAACAGGAACGCCATAATGAGGCACATGCACAAACATGAAATGTAATTGAGCGTGTGTTTGGGTTGCTCAAGTCACTGTTCCGGTGCCTGGACACATCTGGTGGAGCCTTGCAATACTCACCAACTACATGTACCCAAATTGTCATGGTATGTGCTATGCTACATAATATGATTCTGCGAAAACAGCTGCAGCAAAACCAGCATAGGCCTGGGCCAAACAGCCCCCCACCATTGCCAAGGCCATCACAGGCAGAGCGCGACTCGGAGGAGGAACAACCTGAGCCTGCCCCAGTAGGCAGAAGGAGGCGTGCCCAGTATGCCTTGGCAAAAAGGCAACGCATAGCACATACACTGGCTCAGTAGGAACCCTGGAAATGATACCTCTCTCTGACTCCCACATATAGTGAAAGGGATGCCCAAGTTGACACAACCTGCTTTCAAACATGTGCTGGGAGTGTAGTATGTGTATCCGACATAGGCAGCCCTGCAGCACCACCTGAGGCATGACTGCCATGTGTTAAGCAATGTAAGGTAGTGCTAAACAGCATTTACCACCATGTAGTATATGCAAACTTGATGACCTTGAGTAACATCCGACCCTCACCAAACATGATGCCACAATATGAAGACAAGATGATCAATTACAACAACTGGCTTAAGTATTGGTGTCAGTGAAAGGGGATCCAACGCCTGTCAGCCTGGGATGACATGCTCAAGACATGATGCTTCGCTAGGGATGGCTTTCACCAGTCACCTGTGGCCTTTTGGATATTGCCCAAGGCTCATCACACCCATAGTGCCTTTTTTAGGTAAGGCTCAAAAGACAAACCCACCTCCATAGGTATCACAAGGGATAAGAAGCTAGAAGTAATGCTACTCAATGCCAGAAGTCTAAACTGCAAGATGCACGCACTCCAAACTCTCCTCAGCATGGAGAATGTTGATATCTGTGCAGTAACAGAAACCTGGTTCAAGGCTCCCAAGAGCACCCTAGCACCAACAGGTTACACCTCATACCATGCTTTACAGCCACAAAACATGGAACAAACTACAAAAGGAGGGCGAGTATCAATATTTGTCAAAGATACCCATACCGCCAGGTTGGTGGCACAGCATGAAGCATCAGAGACTATCCATGTGCAACAGTGGGTAAAACCGCCTTCCAGTTCATAGCCACACTTGGAACCACACTTGGCTGACTGGAGAACACAGGAAAATATGAAGGTCTCCCCAAACACCATTATATTGGGCGACTTCAACTACCCAAACATAGACTGGGCGCATTACCATAGCTGCAACACCCTAGCCCAAAGGTTCCTAGAATTTATAAATGCAAATGCTATGGAACAACTTGCTACCGCTCCCACAAGAGGGGAAAACATACTGGACCTGATCATCACCAACATGGGGACTCTATGCCCAAGACCAGAAGTGTATCCCTCACTGGTAAGATCAGACCATATAGAGTAATCTCACTGGATATTCACATCCCGACCCAAGCCCATGGCCAGAAAACCACAGTGAAAAATTTCACTAAAGCAAATGTCACACTCCTCAAAACAGAGGTGGAATCCTTCACAGCCCCTGTGCCTGTGGAAAATACAGCCCAGACCTCAGAACCCTTTATAAACGCATTCTATGAACTCCTTCAGGAATGCATGGATCATGCAATCCCAAATAAAACCAAGATCCAATCCTCCAAAGGCAGGCATCCTGTCTGGTGGACCCCAGCCATAAAAAAAACATACAATACAAGGAGGAAAGCTACTATATGACAGATCAAAACCCCAAAAAGGAAAGGCATCTCTGATCAGTATTATTGAAAACTACGGCCACACACAAAATCGTCTAAGGCCATCATGGAGATAAAAATTGTACAGGACACTAAAGATAATCGGAAGGCTTTCTTTAGTTATGATAGGAACCTGGGTGGGAATTCCCAGATATGCTCAGAATTAGTCCAAAATGACAAACAATACACCAAACCCACAGACATTGCCAACATCCGAGCTGACAGGTTCAGCGCAAACTTCTCTCCCCCCTCCCCACCAAAAGGACAAATATCTATCCCAGCAGAGTGCTGGTCCCCTGACATCTCAGATGCCCAGATAACAGCCAGCCTCTCCAAAGCAAAACCCACAGCATCAATGGGACCAGACAGTGTCCTGGGCTGTGTCCAACATGAACCCCAAGAAGAATTGAACATAAACATACAACCACTGTTCAATCTCAGCCTTACCACAGGATATGTACCCAAAGAGCAGTGTACAGCAACAGTGGTCCCTCTCCACAAAGGTGGTGCCTCAATGGACACTGCAAACTATTGGCCCAGAAGCCTGACTAGCTTGGTCTGCAAAGCTATAAAAGGATCATCATGGACCTCAGAAATAAAGATATTGGGGACCTACAGACACTGGATCCTACCCAGTTTGGCTTTGTTAAGGGCAGATCCTGCCTCTTAAACCTGGTTGAGTCATTTGAAACAGTCACCAAGGACACTGACGAGGGGAATGTGGTCCACACAGCCTACCTGGACCTTGCAAAAGCCTTCCATACAATACCCCACTTGGTCATTATAGATAAGCTCACCAGCTTCAATATAAACCCCTATGTCACTAGATGGGTTGCAAACTGGCTCAAGGACAGAACCCACATGGTCAGAAATGCTGGAGCCATGTCAGACCCCAAACCAGATACAAGTGGAGTCCCACAAGGCTCAGTCCTGGGACCTCCCTTGTTTGGTATATATTTCTCGGAGGTGCAGGCCAACACAGAAGGACTGTGGCTGAACAAGTTTGCAGAGGACTGCAAACTGGGCACCATAATCGACCCTCCAGCTGACACAAGCATCCTACAAAAGGGCCTCATAGAAACAGACAACTGGTGCCAGAGTCATGTCCTCAAGCTAAACGCAAAAAAGTGTATAGTCATCCCCTTTGGCAAAAACTAAGTGCCCACAAAGTATCACATAGGTGGTAACCCATTAAGTATGGAAAAAGTGATAAGGGACCTGGGGACCCAAGTTGATGGCAATCTCTCATTTGACAACCAAGTGGCCAAAGTGTTTAGAAAAACATTTCATATAGCCCACCTAATCATGAAGGTATTCACATCTAGATCAGGGGAGGTCATCGTGCCTCTTTACTCATCCCTCATCAGGCCCATAATTGAGTACAATGCGCCTTGTGGGATGTACCTTATCAGACACCTGCAGCAGCTGGAAAGACCACAAAAGTACCTCACCAGGAGGATCAAAGGGCTCAAACACATGCCATTTGCTGCCCGGTTAAAGAAACTGCAGCTCCACTCAGTGGCATACCGCCTGCCCAAAGGTGATCTGTGCCTGACGTATAAAGCCATGTCCAACCTGGAATCAATGGACATGCTGCACCTTGGAAAATCAGGATCCCATCAAGCTACGCGCTCAAGAGACCTGAACCTCAGGATTGAAATAAATAGGACATGCTGGAGTGACAGATTCATAACCCAGAGGCTCCCTCCACTCTTGAGCAAACTCACACTCCAGGTTAGCCAGAGTCCCTCATTGACGCTCTTCAAGAGGAATCTGGATGAGTGGATGGGAGATTGGTGTACCCAGGGCATCACTTTTATGTCACTGTTAAACAGAGGCACAGTATACTAACCTTGCAAAATGTCATGGCATACTCCACTTAAAATGTGTGCTGAGAGCCAAACACACACTGACTAGGATTATAAATGTCCTAGGGCAGATAGCCTAAGCCTGGTTTAAGTAGGCCATAGCTGAACAAAATGCAACATGCTCATAGTTGCCCAACTGGCCCTTAACCAGTCTGGTCTGCTCAGTATGAACATTTAAAGCAGTGATGGGACTTCAAACCCATGATACTGTGCACCATAGTGAAAGTTCTGACCCAGTACACCATGACAGTATTGCAGTGTTCAGCCAGTATGAAAGAATGTTGACAAGTCTTTGCAAACTATCCCATGGAAACCCTGCAGGCACAGCACAATCCCTGTTGAGTTATGACACAAAGGAGTCTGGCAGTAAGAACACAACATGACTTCCAACACGCACAGTATAACTGTCAATATTGGTCATGTTCACACACAACCACAAATGCAGTGGACTTCAGATCACAACGTATGGAAAGGTCACACTGGGCATGCTCACACACTTGGATAAATGAGACGTATGTCAGGCAACAAACCATGGAAAGCCTGAACTGGGCATGCTCACACACTTAGGCCATGCCTGAGTATAGCAGTCGGCCACACATATCTGGCAGTTGTATGTGTTAAGCCAGGAACCTCCCACGATCCAGCAATCTGCCCTGTGCACACAGTTAAATGACAACAAACACAAATTAATATACTGGAACCCTGTCATGATCAAACATGTTACGCAGATACACAAGTTGTTCATAGAAACTGGGAAAGCTACGGCAATAAAGACCTGCAAAAAGTATCAGCAACAAATATTGTGCATCCCCAACATAAACACAGGTGCAGAGGTCGATACTAGGGTGTCTGCCCTAGGGGAATTCATAAGCATAGGCAGAGTGTATTTGGCGTCCGCCTCCCCCAGTAGAGTAGCCTACTGTGCCTCTGTAAAGTAGGTCACAGAAGGCACCCTTTAAGGCTAGTTTGCTGCGCCTCTCAAGCAGGGACACAGTAGAGATCCCAGGGGTGAATTTGCAATTTCCCTTCCATGCGGCTGGATTTTGCTGGAAGAGGGTTGGCGAGGGGCTATATCTAACTTTAATTGGGATTAAATTCCAGAGTGAGGGGAGCCTCTGGTTAATGAATCTGTCCCTGCAGCATGTCCTATTTAGTTTTGTGCTGAGGTTTAAGTCCGTGGAGTGTGTAGCTCTAAGGGTCTTTGATGTTATGAGGTGGAGCATGTCCATTACTTCTGGGTTTGACATGGCTGTGTATGTCAGGCATAGGATTACCTCTGAGTACGCGTTAAGCAACTGAGAAGAGCTGGAGATCCTTTAGTTGAGCTGCATAGGACATCTGTGTGTAGCCCATGATCCTCTTGGGGAGGTACTGTTGTGGACACTATAGTTGCTGCAGGTGTTGGGTAAGGTACACCCCAAAAGGGCCATTGTAGTTAAACATGGGTCTGATGAGGGACTAGTAGAGGGCCACAATGACCTCCCATGATCTACATGCAAACCCCCATGTGATAAGGAGGGCTATATAAAGGTCTTTGCTAATCACATTGACAGAGTCATTGCAAAGGAGAGGTTACGATCTATGTTGGTCCCCAAATCTGTAAATACATCTTCTGTACTTAATGGATTACCACTTATGTGGTGATTTGTGTGCACCTTGTTTTCCCCAATGGGGATGACTATGCATGTCTTAGCATTTAGCACGAGGCCATGGCTCTGGCAACAAGCATCCATCTCTGTGAGACCCTTATGGAGGAAGCATGTGTCAGCTGCAGTGTTGCTTATGGCCCCCGATTAGCAGTCATCTGTGACGTTTGTTAGACATAATCCCCCCGTGTTAGTCTGAACCTCAGAGAGTACATACCGAACAGGACAGGTCCCACAACTGAGCCCAGTGAGACCAGTTGTAACTGGTCTGGAATTGGACATGGCACCTGCAATTCTGACCATGTGGGTTCCATCCCCGAGGCAGATAGCAACACATCTAGTGATATAGGGGTTGATATTTAAGCTGGTAAGCATATGTATGATGCCTGAGTGGAGTATTGTGTTGCAGGCTTCTGCAAGGTACAGGTAGACTGTGTGAACTACCTTGCCCTCATCCATGGCTTCAGTAACCGTTTCAAAGATATGAACTGTGTGTAAAAGGCAAGGTCCGCCCTTAAAGCCGAATTGTGTATGATCCACTGTCTGGAGGCTCACAATGTTTTTGATTACGACTTCCATGAGAATACACCCCATATCTTTTTCTACCACACTAGTCAGGCTTATGGGGTGATAGTTCCTGTGGCACGTTGTGGCACCACCTTTGTGGGGTGGGAGCACTGTACCTGTATGCCATTCTCAGGGTACATATCCTGTGGAACAGCGACTTAATGTCAGTGTTCAGTTCTACTCAGAGCTCGTGTAAGACACAGCCTGGGACACCATCCGGTTCCATACATATGCTGTGGAGAGGGCACCTTTCACCTGTGCATCTGTGATGTCAGGGAGGTTACATTAATTTGGGATGGGCATCTGTACCCTTGGGGAGTAAGGGGGGAGCGTTTGTGCAGACTCTGCCAGGGTGTAGACTATGTCCGTAGGTTTGGCATATGTTGTGCTGTTATGCAACAATTCAGAGCATATCTGGGTTGTTTCCACACATATTCCTGACATAACTAAAGAAGGCCTTGTGATTATCTGTGTCTGGTCAATTTCACTGTCAAAACGTGCAAGTGATGATTATATGAGGGATTGAAATGTCTTGCCAATACTGTTCAGAGATGTCCTCCCTCTGTGGGATATTGCTCTCTTATGTAGTAGCTTCCGCCTTCTGATGTACAGCTTATATATGGCCGGGGTCAACCAGACAGGTCTCCTGTTTTGGAGGAGTCATGGTTTTATTTGGAATAGCATGATCAATGCATACCTGCAGGTGCTCATACAATGAGTTTGTAAAGGATTCTGCAGATTGGGCTGTATTATCCTCCAGCACAGGGCCTTTGAAGTATTCCACCCCAGTCTTCACAAGTGCAAAGTCTGCTTTTGAGAAATTCTTTACAGTGATTTCCTTGGCTGGGGGTGGGGACGGGATATGGATGTCCAGAGAAAGTTGTTTATGGTCTGATCTTAACAATGAGGGTTCTACCTCTGGTGTGGAACATAAAGTCCCCATGATGGTGATGATCAGGTCCAATATGTATTCCCCCTTGTGGGTGTGGTGACTGGTTGTGCCACAGCACATGGATCCACAAATTGTAGTGGCTGTAGTGTGATGTTGAGGGCCTGAGTAGTACCCCCAATCAATATTTGTGTACCTGAAGTCAACCACTATAATGGTGTGTGTGAAGACCTTCATATCCTACACTGTTCCCAGGAAAGCCGGGTGTGGTTCCTGGGTATGGGGGGGGGGGGGGGGTCTGAACTACACATCAAACCAAAAGGCAGTTTTGCACAATGGTAGTTGTATATGTATGGCCTGTCATGCTTAGTGCAGTGGTACCAACCCAGAGGTGTGTGCATCTGTGATGTATATGGATACACCCCCTACTTGTGTTGTGTGTTACAAGTCCTGGGGTCACGAAGCATGGTATAGAACATAACCTGGCAGTGCCAGTGTGCATATGTGACCCTGAACTAGGCGTCTGTTAATGCACAGACACGGTTATCCCCCATACCAAGGGATAGTAAAAGATGTACATTCCTCTTTGGAAAGACTGATGATGTCAGCACCCTATAAATACAGCAGGAGAAGGGAAATCATCCATTAATGCGAATAGTGTGCTGAGCTAATGCATCTCTCTCTCAAGTACCATAACATAGTTAGGTAGGGGTTTGAATCCTGCAAACGCTGTGGGTGTGTGTGTGTGTGTGTGTGTGTGTGTGTGTGTGTGTGTGCAATTCTCTGTGAAAGGAATGGCCTTTTTGAAGACTGGGATAACACACTAAAAGATGTACATTCCTCTTTGGAAAGACTGATGTCAGCACCCTATAAATACAGCAGAAGGGGGGAAATCATCCAGTAATGCGAATAACGCGCTGTGCTAATGCGTCTCTCAAGTTTCATAATATATTTAGGTAGGGGTTTGAATCCTGCAAACGCTGTGTGTGTGGAGGGTGGCAGGGGGTTGTGTATGTATGCAGTTATCTGTGAAAGGAATGGCCTTTTTGAAGACTGGGATAACACACTAAAAGATGTACATTCCTCTTTGGAAAGACTGATGATGTCAGCACCCTATAAATACAGCAGGAGAAGGGAAATCATCCAGTAATGTGAATAGCGCGCTGTGCCAATGAGTTTCTCTCAAGTATCATAACATAGTTAGGTAGAGGGTTTGAATCCTAAAAATGACATGTGTGTCACACAGTTTGTCAATGTGTTGTGTGTTTTGCTTTTATTATTGTATGACATATTATTATAACAGTAATTTCAATGCACACATCAGGTATGTGTGCACCACATACAGATATGTACCTGTGACCTTTAGTAGTTCCTATGTGTGAAGCCTGCCTCACATGATTACAGTTGTTACCTTTACCAGCATGATCCGCAGCTTACCAGACCTTAGGCCATACATGTATGTTGGTGACAATGCAGGCTACTGCAGTGATCTGTGTCCTAGGCCAACTATGTGACACCCACCCATGAAAGCTTTGATAGATTAATGTGGGTGAGGGTTCATGTCTGGAGTATATGTCAGACATGTTAAAACACAGCAAAGTCTGTGAGTGATCGACATCCAGTGTAGGTGTATGGCAATTGTTGCCGATATGCATACAGACACAGTCTTGCTTAGGTGATGCACCGAGGGACTGCAGAATACCTTTGAAAATGTTAATATCACAGGATAGACAAGATAACACTTGTCCACATGTACACACCATTACCCGTTCTACACGATGGGTGCTACCACCTACATGGTACTGTTGGAATACTATTTTAACTACATGCCGATGACAATGCTACAGTTGCATTACAGCAATACAGCATGGCTTGGACAACAGGTATCCGTCTGTATGATACCCTTGTGGTGGTTAGGTGCGTCATGTGTAGAATACATTGTAGGCCACTGTATGCATTTGCAGTCGTGGATGGACACCTCTGTAGTGTGTTGACATGGACGTGAGACTGCTATATGTCAAAGAGTATTGTTCCCAGGGATGTGTGGGGCTCAGTAAGAATGGCTACTGGTATAGGTTCATACTAGGCTATCTGCCCTAGGGCATTTATAAGCCTAGCCAGAGTGTGTGTGGCTTTCACCACCCCTTAGGATGAGAATACTATACCCATTAGTTTGCTGTGCCTCTGTCCAGCAGTGATACAGAGATGATTCCCGAGGTAAACCTACGATCTCCCATCCACTCGTCAAGATTTCTCTTGAACAGAGTCAGTGAGGGGCTCTGCCTCACATGGACTGGGATTCTGTTCCATAGTGTAGGGAGTCTCTGGGTGATGAATCTGTCCCTCCAGCACATCCTATTTATATCCGTGTTGAGGTTTAAGTCTCTTGCTCTCGTGGCTCTGGTGGTTTGGATTTTTTGAGGTGGAGCATGTCCATTAATTCCGGGTTGGACATGGCCTTGTATGTCAGGCACAGATCACCTCTGAGCAGACGGTATGCGACTGAATAGAGCTGGAATTTCTTCAGTCGGGCATCGTATGACATATGTTTGAGCCCCTTTATCCTTTTGGTGAGGAACTTTTGGGGTCTTTCCAACTGCTGCAGGTGTTGGGTAAGGTACATTCCAAATGGGGCGTTGTACTCAATCATTGGTCTGATAAGTGAAGAGTACAGGGGTACAATGACCTCTCCTGATCTGGATGTGAATCCCTTCATGATCAGGTGGGCAATATAGAAGGTCTTCCTAACCACTTTGGCAATGTGAGTGTCAAAAGAGAGGTTACTGTCAACTTGGGTCCCCAGGTCCCTGATAACTTCTTCCGTGTTTAATGGATTACCACCTATGTGGTAATTAGGGGTTACCTTGTTTTTCCCAAAGGGTATGACTATACATTTTTTGGCACTTAACTTCAGGCCATGGCTCTGGCACCAGTTATCCATTTCTATGAGACCTCTCTGGATGATGTCTGTGTCTGATGGAGTGTCAATTATGGTGCCCAGTTTGCAGTCATCTGCAAATTTTGTCAGCCACAATCCCCCTATGTTTGCCTGCACTTCAGAAAAATAAATGCCGAACAAGAGGGGGCCCAGGACTGAGCCCTGTGGGACACCGCTCGTGACCGGCTTAGAGTCTGACATGACACCAGCAACTCTAACCCTGTGTGTTCTGTCCTTGAGCCAGTTTGCAACCCATCTTGTGACATATGGGTTTACATCTAAGCTGGTGAGCTTTTCTATGATGCCCGAGTGGGGTACTGTGTCGAATGCTTTTGCTAGGTCAAGGTAGGCTGTGTGAACCGCCTTACCCTCATCAATGGCCTTAGTGACTGTTTCGAAAAAGTCGACCAAGTTCAAGAGGCAGGATCTGCCCTTGACAAAGCCAAATTGGGTAGGATCCAGTGTCTGTAGGTCCCCAGTGTCTTTATTTATGAGTTCCATTATGATCCTCTCCATAGCTTTGCAGACAAGACTCGTCAAGCTTATGGGGTGGTAATTTCCAGGGTCCGTAGAAGCACCGCCTTTGTGGAGTGGGACCACAGTTGCCGTACGCCATTCTTTGGGTACGTATCCTGTAGTAAGGCTAAGATTAAACAGCAGTCTTATGTGTGGGTTTAGTTCCTCATTGAGTTATGTAGCACACAGCCGGGGACACCGTCCGGTCCCATTGATGCTGTGTTTTTGCTTTAGAGAGCAGCTCTCACCTGGGCATCTGAGATGTTTGGGAGGCTAGACTCTGGTGGGATAGATATTTCTCCTTTTGGGGGGGGGGGAATTTGCACTGAACCTGTCTGCCAGTATGTTGGCAATGTCTGTGGGTTCAATGATTTTTTTTATCATTTTGGACTAATTCTGAGCATATCTGGGAGTTTCCACCCAGGTTTCTAACATAGCTAAAGAAGGCCTTAGGATTGTCTTTTGTGTCATTAGCTATTTTTCTCTCAAAGTTGGCCTTGGATGATTTTATGAGTGATCGTAGTTTTTTGCTAGTATTGATCAGAGATGCCTTCCCTTTTAGGGATTTTGCTCTGTCATGTAGTAGCTTTCTCCTCTTGTTGTAGAGTTTGTTTATGGCTGGGGTCCACCAGACCGGGCGCCTGCCTTTGGTGGAAAGGGTCTTGATTTTATTAGGGATTGCTTAATCAATACATTCCTGGAGGTGCTCGTAGAAGGCATTTGTAAGGGTTTCAGCAGCGTGGGTTGTGGTTTCCACTGGCTCGGGGGCCTTGAAGGATACCACTCCAGTCTTAAGAAGTGTGAAGTTTGCTTTTGAGAAGTTCTTCACTGTGGTCTTTTGCTGGGGTGGGGGCGGGATGTGGATCTCCAGTGAGATTAATTTATGGTCTGATCTCACCAATGAGGGATATACTTCCGGTGTGGAGCATTTTGTCCCCATGTTTGTGATCAGGTCTAGTATATTTTCTCCTCTTGTGGGAATGGTGACTAGTTGTTCCATAGCATTTGAGTTTATGAACTCCAGGAACCTTTGGGCTAGGGTATTGGGGCTTGAGTAATGTTCCCAGTCTATGTTTGGGTAGTTGAAGTCACCCAATATGATGGTGTTTGGAGAGACATTCATACTTTCCAGTGTCTTCAGGAAGGCTGTGTGGGTTTCCTGAGTTTGAGAAGGTGGTCTGTAGCATGTTACAAACTGTAGGGCAGTTTTACCTATGGTTAATTGCACCTGGATGGTCTCCGATGCCGTGCATTGCCACTAACCTGGAGATGTGGGTATCCTTTATGAATATGGATACTCCCCTCCTTTGTGGTTCGGTCCGGATTTTGGGGCGGAACGCATGATATAAGGTATAACCTGATAGTGCTGGGGTGCTCTCAGGAGCCTTGAACCAGGTTTCAGTCACAGCACAGACATCGATGTTCTCCATACTGAGGAGGGCTTCGAGGTGCATCTTGAGGTTTAGACTTCTGGCATTGAGCAGTATTACCCTTAGTTTTCTCCATTTTTGTTTTCTAGGGTAGGTTTATCATTTGAGCCTTGCCTAAAAGGCACTATGGGGTGGCAGAGCCTTTGCCAATATCTGGAAGCCCAGGGGTGACAGGTGCAAGCCGTCCCTTGCGAAGCAGCGTGGCTCGTCAAGCATGTCATCCCAGGCAGACAGACATTGGATCCCCTTAGAATGACACCAGTAATTAAGCCAATTATTAAAGCTGATCATTTTAAAGTGTAGTACTACAGGGATATCATTGACACCAGGTTCCTACATCTGTGAATCAGTTGAGGAGACACCATGTAATGACCACGGAATGTCAGGCTATGCAGGCTGTGTATAGTACCAGAATGCAGACCACTGACATATGGAAACCGTATCACCCACAACATACTGTCAAACCATGTCATGTTCCATGCTAACCATGTTCACAAATGTACACCTGCAACTCTGTGCTGCAAACATCACACATGTACTGTCCACACCCCAACACATGCAGGCACAGGTACACACAACAGCCATGTGGCACATGTGCAGACAGTACACTTTGGGAATTAACACTGGTGTATACAAAACTACAATGACAATCATAGTTAATGCATCATGCATGCTAGAATATACCCACAACGATATCATTACACTGTACTGTTAACAACATATTACTACAGTGCTATGTAGTTACCCTGTGCATCAGCACCATGCTATCCTGTTCCTGCATCAATGTTACAGATGGCAGGAGGTGGCACAGTTTCATCATATGCACAGGGTGTGTATTTGGTTTGCCAGTCTGCCATTGACACATCCAATCGACATGTATGTGTGTGTGTGTTAGTGAGGGACAACAGTACAACATGGGGCAATGTTGATGCGATGTGTGTGTGTGTATGTTTTAGCCCTAGGTGTTAGCATTATGTGTGTGTGTATGCTTGCACACAGTTCCACCACGTGGCTGCCATATACGGATATTTGTGGACAGCCACAGACTGTACTGCCAGGTCATACAAATCACTGTCTCTGGCCACGGACACTGTACCTGTGCCTGGCAGGGATGCTACGGACAGTATCAGGTACTAAGCCAGACTGGGTACTGTCATCAGAAGCAGTGGAATTTGACTGGACACATGTCCCTGCTGGGACTGTCCAGAGCCACGTGCATGTGGTCTTCTAGGACGTTGTAATGATAGCACAGACCCAGCATTGCTGGGGCTGGTACTGGCACTATGGGAGCGGCTGCGTGTTTGTTGTCATCCGCGACTGCCAGCTGATGATGTTGCTGGCATATCAATGACCTCGCTGATATTACGGATGGCAGCCGCAACGTCACGCATAGTGTCATTCATAGCGGTGCGATGTGCTCTAAGCTCCCTCAGACCCTGTCTGGTGTACCGTTCCATACGTGCCTGTGCCTGCATTACAGCCTGGAACATAGCTGAGGTTGAAAGACCTCTGTGGGCACATCTGACAGGGGCAGTACGACCACGGATGCTCCCACGAGAACCCCTGGACATCTGCCTGTGTGGTACTATGTCAGGAATCTGGCCATGACTGCTGTGAGGGGATGCATGTGCCAATGATACCACACTACCCTGGTCAATGTCCACTGTATGCTGTCCCTTTTAGCTAAAAAAGGTTTAAATTTTTGGGGATTTGGGAAAAATTTCCGGGTTGTAGGGGGTAGGGGGGGCAATTGTTGCCGATATGCATACAGACACAGTCTTGCTTAGGTGATGCACCGAGGGACTGCAGAATACCTTTGAAAATGTTAATATCACAGGATAGACAAGATAACACTTGTCCACATGTACACACCATTACCCGTTCTACACGATGGGTGCTACCACCTACATGGTACTGTTGGAATACTATTTTAACTACATGCCGATGACAATGCTACAGTTGCATTACAGCAATACAGCATGGCTTGGACAACAGGTATCCGTCTGTATGATACCCTTGTGGTGGTTAGGTGCGTCATGTGTAGAATACATTGTAGGCCACTGTATGCATTTGCAGTCGTGGATGGACACCTCTGTAGTGTGTTGACATGGACGTGAGACTGCTATATGTCAAAGAGTATTGTTCCCAGGGATGTGTGGGGCTCAGTAAGAATGGCTACTGGTATAGGTTCATACTAGGCTATCTGCCCTAGGGCATTTTATAAGCCTAGCCAGAGTGTGTGTGGCTTTCACCACCCCTTAGGATGAGAATACTATACCCATTAGTTTGCTGTGCCTCTGTCCAGCAGTGATACAGAGATGATTCCGAGGTAAACCCACGATCTCCCATCCACTCGTCAAGATTTCTTGAACAGAGTCAGTGAGGGCTCTGCCTCACATGGACTGGGATTCTGTTCCATAGTGTAGGAGTCTCTGGGTGATGAATCTGTCCCTCCAGCACATCCTATTTATATCCGTGTTGAGGTTTAAGTCTCTTGCCTCGGCTCTGGTGGTTTGGATTTTTGAGGTGGAGCATGTCCATTAATTCGGTTGGACATGGCCTTGTATGTCAGGCACAGATCACCTCTGAGCAGGCGGTATGCACTGAATAGAGCTGGAATTTCTTCAGTCGGGCATCGTGATGACATATGTTTGAGCCCTTTATCCTTTTGGTGAGGAACTTTTGGGGTCTTTCCAACTGCTGCAGGTGTTGGGTAAGGTACATTCCAAATGGGGCGTTGTACTCAATCATTGGTCTGATAAGTGAAGAGTACAGGGTACAATGACCTCTCCTGATCTGGATGTGAATCCCTTCATGATCAGGTGGGCAATATAGAAGGTCTTCCTAACCACTTTGGCAATGTGAGTGTCAAAAAGAGAGGTTACTGTCAACTTGGGTCCCCAGGTCCCTGATAACTTCTTCCGTGTTTAATGGATTACCACCTATGTGGTAATTAGGGGTTACCTTGTTTTTCCCAAAGGGTATGACTATACATTTTTTGGCACTTAACTTCAGGCCTTGGCTCTGGCACCAGTTATCCATTTCTATGAGACCTCTCTGGATGATGTCTGTGTCTGATGGAGTGTCAATTATGGTGCCCAGTTTGCAGTCATCTGCAAATTTTGTCAGCCACAATCCCCCTATGTTTGCCTGCACTTCAGAAAAATAAATGCCGAACAAGGGGGGGCCCAGGACTGAGCCTGTGGGACACCGCTCGTGACCGCTTAGAGTCTGACATGACACCAGCAACTCTAACCCTGTGTGTTCTGTCCTTGAGCCAGTTTGTAACCATCTTGTGACATATGGGTTTACATCTAAGCTGGTGAGCTTTTCTATGATGCCCGAGTGGGGTACTGTGTCGAATGCTTTTGCTAGGTCAAGGTAGGCTGTGTGAACCGCCTTACCCTCATCAATGGCCTTAGTGACTGTTTGAAAAGTCGACCAAGTTCAAGAGGCAGGATCTGCCCTGACAGCAAAGCCAAATTGGGTAGGATCCAGTGTCTGTAGGTCCCCAGTGTCTTTATTTATGAGTTCCATTATGATCCTCTCCATAGCTTTGCAGACAAGACTCTGTCTGCTTATGGGGTGGTAATTTCCAGGGTCCAGAGAAGCACCGCCTTTGTGGAGTGGGACCACAGTTGCCGTCACACGCCATTCTTTGGGTGCGTGATCCTGTAGTAAGGCTAAGATTAAACAGCAGTCTTATGTGTGGGTTTAGTTCCTCATTGAGTTAGTGTAGCACACAGCCGGGGACACCGTCCGTCCCATTGATGCTGTGTTTTTGCTTTAGAGAGAGCAGCTCTCACCTGGGCATCTGAGATGTTTGGGAGGCTAGACTCTGGTGGGATAGATATTTCTCCTTTGGGGGAGGGAGGGAGGAATTTGCACTGAACCTGTCTGCCAGTATGTTGGCAATGACTGTGGGTTCAGTGATTTTTTTATCATTTTGGACTAATTCTGAGCATATCTGGGAGTTTCCACCCAGGTTTCTAACATAGCTAAAGAAGGCCTTAGGATTGTCTTTTGTGTCATTAGCTATTTTTCTCTCAAAGTTGGCCTTGGATGATTTTATGAGTGATCGTAGTTTTTGCTAGTATTGATCAGAGATGCCTTCCTTTTAGGATTTTGCTCTGTCATGTAGTAGCTTTCTCCTCTTGTTGTAGAGTTTGTTTATGGCTGGGGTCCACCAGACCGGGCGCCTGCCTTTGGTGGAAAGGGTCTTGATTTTATTAGGATTGCTTAATCAATACATTCCTGGAGGTGCTCAGAGAAGGCATTTGTAAGGGTTTCAGCAGCGTGGGTTGTGGTTTCCACTGGCTCGGGGCCTTGAAGGATACCACTCAGTCTTAAGAAGTGTGAAGTTTGCTTTTGAGAAGTTCTTCACTGTGGTCTTTTGCTGGGGTGGGGGCGGATGTGGATCTCCAGTGAGATTAATTTATGGTCTGATCTCACCAATGAGGGATATACTTCCGTGGAGCATTTTGTCCCCATGTTTGTGATCAGGTCTAGTATATTTTCTCCTCTTGTGGGAATGGTGACTAGTTGTTCCATAGCATTTGAGTTTATGAACTCCAGGAACCTTTGGGCTAGGGTATTGGGGCTTGAGTAATGTTCCCAGTCTATGTTTGGGTAGTTGAAGTCACCCAATATGATGGTGTTGGAGAGACATTCATACTTTCCAGTGTCTTCAGGAAGGCTGTGTGGGTTTCCTGAGTTTGAGAAGGTGGTCTGTAGCATGTTACAAACTGTAGGGCAGTTTACCTATGGTTAATTGCACCTGGATGGTCTCCGATGCTTCGTGCATTGCCACTAACCTGGAGATGTGGGTATCCTTTATGAATATGGATACTCCCCTCCTTTGTGGTTCGTCCGGATTTTGGGGCCGGGAACGCATGATATAAGGTATAACCTGATAGTGCTGGGGTGCTCTCAGGAGCCTTGAACCAGGTTTCAGTCACAGCACAGACATCGATGTTCTCCATACTGAGGAGGGCTTCGAGGGCTGCATCTTGAGGTTTAGACTTCTGGCATTGAGCAGTATTACCCTTAGTTTTTCTCCATTTTTGTTTTCTAGGGCGGTAGGTTTATCATTTGAGCCTTGCCTAAAAAAGGCACTATGGGGGTGGCAAGAGCCTTTGCCAATATCTGGAAGCCCAGGGGTGACAGGTGCAAGCCGCCTCAAGCAGCGTGGCTCGTCAAGCATGTCATCCCAGGCAGACAGACATTGGATCCCCTTAGAATGACACCAGTAATTAAGCCAATTATTAAAGCTGATCATTTTAAAGTGTAGTACTACAGGGATATCATTGACACCAGGTTCCTACATCTGTGAATCAGTTGAGGAGACACCATGTAATGACCACGGAATGTCAGGCTATGCAGGCTGTGTATAGTACCAGAATGCAGACCACTGACATATGGAAACGTATCACCCACAACATACTGTCAAACCATGTCATGTTCCATGCTAACCATGTTCACAAATGTACACCTGCAACTCTGTGCTGCAAACATCACACATGTACTGTCCACACCCCAACACATGCAGGCACAGGTACACACAACAGCCATGTGGCACATGTGCAGACAGTACACTTTGGGAATTAACACTGGTGTATACAAAACTACAATGACAATCATAGTTAATGCATCATGCATGCTAGAATATACCCACAACGATATCATTACACTGTACTGTTAACAACATATTACTACAGTGCTATGTAGTTACCCTGTGCATCAGCACCATGCTATCCTGTTCCTGCATCAATGTTACAGATGGCAGGAGGTGGCACAGTTTCATCATATGCACAGGGTGTGTATTTGGTTTGCCAGTCTGCCATTGACACATCCAATCGACATGTATGTGTGTGTGTGTTAGTGAGGGACAACAGTACAACATGGGGCAATGTTGATGCGATGTGTGTGTGTATGTTTTAGCCCTAGGTGTTAGCATTATGTGTGTGTGTATGCTTGCACACAGTTCCACCACGTGGCTGCCATATACGGATATTTGTGGACAGCCACAGACTGTACTGCCAGGTCATACAAATCACTGTCTCTGGCCACGGACACTGTACCTGTGCCTGGCAGGGATGCTACGGACAGTATCAGGTACTAAGCCAGACTGGGTACTGTCATCAGAAGCAGTGGAATTTGACTGGACACATGTCCCTGCTGGGACTGTCCAGAGCCACGTGCATGTGGTCTTCTAGGACGTTGTAATGATAGCACAGACCCAGCATTGCTGGGGCTGGTACTGGCACTATGGGAGCTGCCGTGTTTGTTGTCATCCGACTGCCAGCTGATGATGTTGCTGGCATATCAATGACCTCGCTGATATTACGGATGGCAGCCGCAACGTCACGCATAGTGTCATTCATAGCGGTGCGATGTGCTCTAAGCTCCCTCAGACCCTGTCTGGTGTACCGTTCCATACGTGCCTGTGCCTGCATTACAGCCTGGAACATAGCTGAGGTTGAAAGACCTCTGTGGGCACATCTGACAGGGGCAGTACGACCACGGATGCTCCCACGAGAACCCCTGGACATCTGCCTGTGTGGTACTATGTCAGGAATCTGGCCATGACTGCTGTGAGGGGATGCATGTGCCAATGATACCACACTACCCTGGTCAATGTCCACTGTATGCTGTTCCTCAGCTAAGGACACTGGCGACAATGGATGCATCGGCAGGATGACTGTGCGCATTGATGGGGTTGAATGCTGTGTAGTGTCGATTGGCTGGCCAACGACAGACCCTGGAACACCTCCCTGTGCCATTACACATGTATCATCATTATCACTATCCCCAGCAGTGGCTTCAGGTTCCCTGCTGCACTGCCCCAGAGCAGCATCAGAACCTGAGAGAGGAAGATAGGAAACACAATTTACAAATGTGTACACAATGTTAGCACACATGCGCACAGGCGCACATGCACACAGGCACACTCCTCAGTACAGCAGATACAAACACAGACACACCTACAATCCAACACATACACAATACTGTTTGAGGGTGGGTGACAGTATCACAAGGAAAAACATCACTGAGTGGAACTGGATGTGGTGTAGTAACATGAGCCATGATCAACATGCTTCTTGTGGTCAGTCAACAATAATAATGTGTGCCAGACAGGCAGCTAGCATGCTGTACCTGAAGTGCAGTAACGTGACTACATCCACAATTACACAGCCACTTGTTACATGGGTGTGTAAGGTGGCCAATAGTGAGCATTGCCCAACATGAATGTATTATTTGTTCAAGACTGTTGCACAAAGACATGGTAGGCCTCTACCCCTCAGGTATATTATGTGTGCTGCGTAGAGGATAAGTTGGATACTGAAGGGTGGCCATACAGCAGGTGTCATAATTGGACATGTGTAGCAGGCTAAGGTGTAGTGTCTATGCCAAACGTGTGTGTTGTGTAAATGTGTATCAGGTATGCCTATACAATGTCCAGTATTGTGTTGCCACACGTGTCATGCTCTGTGTATTGCAAGTGAGTGAGGCAACTACCGAGAATAATGGGATATGCATAGTCTCACAGCAAACATGCAGAGCATACATTATGCGTAGGTGTTAAATGTGCAAACACTACACCTCCATATGACATGCACATGTCATTAACAATAGTA
The DNA here is from genome assembly GCF_019279795.1 of Protopterus annectens. NCBI lineage: Eukaryota > Metazoa > Chordata > Ceratodontiformes > Protopteridae > Protopterus > Protopterus annectens. The sequence goes on along the minus strand of NC_056726.1, from coordinate 1,342,320,110 downwards.
TTGTTATTACACATTCACCAGCATGGATTGGCTGCCTTGCTGTCACTCCAGAGGGACCTGCAAAAATATGACCGTGATTGCCAGAGGCCACAACTGTGCCATTGATACTGTGAGTATGATAAAGTACAGTAGTACAACAGGTGGCTTTCACAGGTGTACAGATTATGCTCAGAATATCAATCTTGCAGAAGAATAGCCAGATTAACAGCTACACACACAGTACATATCCCACACGCATAAACTACCAGTACAGAGAACAGTCAACTACAGATATGGCATGTTACCTGCACACTCCATTTCAACATGCTGGGTGGCTCCAGCCTCCATGATGACAC